>NC_057808.1:274715720-274733921 GCF_018294505.1 Triticum aestivum
CCCGATACTAGCCATAGATTCATCAAAATAAGCAAACAACACGCGAAAAACAGAATCTGTCAAAAACAGAACAGTCTGTAGTAATCTGGAAGTTTAGTAAACTTCTGTAACTCCTAAAATTATGAAATAAATTTGAAAATTTGAACAATTTGTACAGAAGTAATCTGCAAAAAGTTTCAGATCCATTTTACGCTCCAGTAAAAAATATAAATTCATGCACTACAGCCAAAGTTTCTGTTTTTGTTCTGCACATAGTAAACAAGCAATCTAATCATCCTAAAACCAAAGCTTGGCACATTATTTTTTATAATACAATGGACATATACAAGGGGATAATTATTTACAGAGAAACGTCCATGAAAAATTCTACATTGTTTCCGTGAGCATGAACACAAGTGCTCAAGGTCGACCCTCACTTCTTCAATGCATAACTTTCCAATCACTTCTCTTTTTGAAAAACTTTTTAGGCATGACAGGCAAGTAATTTTTTTTGTATTTTCATTCTTTATTTTTTTGTATGTTTCACCCACAACTAAACAGACACAAAAAGGAAAAACAAAAAACAAAATCTACTTAGTGAAGAAAGCAAACACGCACACACGAGAATATCAACCCCACGCTATTGCTCCCCGGCAACGGCGCCAGAAAAGAGCTTGATAATCCCCAAGTGCAAGGAATCATCGTAGCAATTTCCAAAGGTGGAAGTGATAAGTATGGAGTGTCGAACCCACAAGGAGCTAAAGGTAAGATCAATATTCTCTCAAGCCCTATCTGCCACTGATACGACTCTACGTGCATCGAACGTTTGCTTCCAACTAGAAACGAGAAATAAAACTACGTTGTGGGTATGAAGAGGATAACTTTGCATGATATCGGAGAGCTAAAATATAAAAGTAGGTGCTGTTATCATAAAGTTAGAATATATTACTAAATATTATAAATAGCGAGTGTGGAATAATGGTGGATCGGTGTGCGGAATTGTCCTAGGCAATTATTAACAAGACCGGTAGTCGTCATTGCAATTTCATATGAGGGAGAGGCATAAGCTAAGATACTTTCTCTACTTGGATCATATGCACTTATGATTGGAACTCTAGCAAGCATCCGCAACTACTAAAGATCATTAAGGTAAAACCCAACCATAGCATTAAAGCATCAAGTCCTCTTTATTCCCATACGCAACAATCCCTCTTACTCGGGTTTGTGTTTCCGTCACTCACCAACCCACTATAAGCGAATCATGAACGTATTGCAACACCCTACAACGGTAATCCCTCACGCTTGCGTGACACGGAGGGCACCATAGGACAGCACCAAAATAAAACATACAACTCGTACCAATCTATATCATCAATCAACCCAAGGACAAAAGATATCTACTCAAAACATCATAGGATGGCAACACATCATTGGATCATAATATGTAGCATAAAGCACCATGTTCAAGTAGGGATTACAGCGGGGTGCGGGAGAGTGGACTGCGTAAAAGAGATGATGATGGTGATGTTGATGAAGACGATCACCGTGGCGATGATTCCCCTCCCGATGGCACTCCGACGCGACCGAGAGAGAGGAGGAGAGGTTCTCCCCCTTATGCTTCCTCCTCCATGGCCTCCCCCCTAGATGGGGAAAGGTTCTCCCTCTGATCCTTGGCCTTCATGGCGATGATGGCCTCTCCGGGATACTCCTCCATGGCCACCGGTGATGATGGTCCCCTCCGGCAGGGTGCCGGAGAGGGCCTATGTTGATTTCTCATGGCTACAGAGGCTTGCGGCAGTGGAACTCCCGATCTAGGTTAATTTTCCAAGGTTTCTGTATTTATAGGAATTTTTGGCATCGGTCTCACGTCAAGGAGGTGCCCGAGCTGTCCACGAGGCAGGCCCACGCGCCCAGGGGGTGGGCGCGCCCCCCACCCTCGTGGGCAGCCCGGGACTCTTCTGGCCCAACTCCGATGCTCCGTGGTCTTCTTTTGGTCCATAAAAAATCATGAAAAATTGGCACGTCAATTGGACTCCGTTTGGTATTCCTTTTCTGCAAAATTCAAAAACAAGGAGAAAACAGAAACTGGCACCGGTCTCTAGGTTAATAGGTTAGTCCAAAAAACCATATAAAATAGCATATAAATGCATATAAAACATCTAAGATTGATAATATAATAGCATGAAGACTTCATAAATTATAGATACGTTGGAGACGTATCAGCGGCAAAGTGGATTTGCAGTGTGTATCTGAGCTTGTCGCCTTTGGGGGAGGTGAGGACGATGCCGGCTCCCAAGCCGGTGCACATCTTCGAGCCATCAAAGTGCATCCGCCAATGGGTGGAATCCGGTGCTGGCGGCAGGTACTGGGTCTCGGCCCAGTCGACGAGGAAGTCGGCCAATGCTTGGGACTTGATCGCGGTGCGAGGCTGGTAGAAGATGGTGTAGGGGGCCAACTCGATGGCCCATTTGGCCACCCGGTTTGATGCATCTATGCTGCCTATGATCTCAGCAAGCGGGGCGGTGTAGACAACCGTGATGGGGTGCTCTTGAAAATACGGCTTGAGCTTCTTGGCGGCAAAGTGCACGCCGTAGCACATCTTCTGGTAGTGGGGGTAGTTTTGCTTTGAGGCCGACAGCACCACACTCAAGTAGTACACATGCCTCTGGACCGGCTATGCCTTGCCGTCTTCTGGGCGCTCTACCACGATGACAGTGCCGACCACCCGGCTGGTGGCGGCGATGTAGAGGAGCATGGGCTCCTTAGCAGCCGGAGCTGCCAGGATAGGCGACGTGGTCAGCATCTTCTTCAGCTGGAGAAAGGCTTCGTCTGCCTTGTCGTTCCCCTCGAAGTGAGTGGTCTTCTTCATTAACTGGTACAAGGGAAGAGCCTTCTCTCCCAGCCGACTGATGAAGCGGCTGATGGATGCCAAACACCCGGTGAACTTCTGGACATCTCGCAGTCTGGCAGGTCTCTCCATCCTCTCGATGGCCTTGATCTTCACAGGGTTGCATTCGATGCCGCGCTCTGACACAAGGAAACCAAGGAGCTGGCCGGCTGGTACTCCAAAGACACACTTCTTTGGGTTGAGCTTGATTTGAAAACGGCGCAGGTTATCAAAAGTTTCCTTGAGATCTTCCAAGAGGGTGCCACGCTTCTCCGTCTTCACCACAATATCGTCTACATAGACGTGGGCATTTCTGCCGAGTTGCTTGAGGAGGCACTTCTACACGCAACGCTGAAAAGTGGCACCGGCATT
The DNA here is from genome assembly GCF_018294505.1 of Triticum aestivum. NCBI lineage: Eukaryota > Viridiplantae > Streptophyta > Magnoliopsida > Poales > Poaceae > Triticum > Triticum aestivum. The sequence continues at coordinate 274,718,959 of NC_057808.1, forward strand.
CCTCAAGCCGAATGTCATGGTCAGGTAGTAGAAGGCTCCAAATGGTGTGATGAAGGCGGTCTTCAACCGATCGGCCGGGTTCAGCTTGATCTGGTGGTAGCCGGAGTAGGCATCAAGGAAAGACAGGAGCTCGCATCTGGCTGTGGAGTCTATCACTTGATCTATCCGGGGCAGAGCAAACAGATATTTGGGGCAGGCTTTGTTGAGGCTGGTATAATCAATACACATACGCCACTTGTTATTCTTCTTCAGCACAAGGACTGGGTTGGCAAGCCACTCTGGAAAAAACACTTCCATAATGAAGCCGGCTGCTAGAAGCCAGGCTATCTCTTCACCAACAATTCTTCTCTTCTCTTCTGACAGGCGGCGGAGGGGCTGCTTGACTGGCTTGCCATCTGCTTTGACATGTAGCTTGTGCTCGGCGAATTCCGCCAGGGCACCCAGCATGTCTTTGGGAGACCATGCGAAGATGTCTCGATTCTCATGGAGGAAATCGACGAGCTCGCTTTCCGATTTGCTATCGAGGGTGGTCCCCATGATAGCAAACCTCTCCGGGTGGTTTAGGTCCAGGGGAATCTTCTTTGTCTCTTTGGCCGACTGGAAGGAGCCCTGGGTCTCCGACTCCTTGGGGTCTTGCGACAGGTCCGGCTGCTTGCTGGCCATGGCCACAACCTGGTCAAGGAGTCTCTTCTTGGCAGCTATCACAAGGGACTCGGCCAGCTGACTGCTAGCAGCAGCGCAGGCGGCCGACTTCTTGTAGTCTCCAGCTATGGTGATAATGCCCTTGGTTCCTGGCATCTTCATCTTGAGGTAGGCATAGTGTGGTATTGCCATGAACTTGGCTAGAGCGGGCCAGCCAAGCAGTGCATGGTAGGGGCTCTCCAGGTCAACCACCTCGAACCAAATTGCCTCACGGCGGAAGTGATCCTTGTCTCCGAAGAGGACATCTATCTTGATCTTGCCGATTGGTGAGCAGGAAAGGCCGGGCACAATGCCATGGAAGACAGGCCGACTGGGCTGGAGCTGCTTCTCTTTGATGCACAACTTCTCCATGGTGTCACGGTAGAGGATGTTGATGCTGCTACCGCCGTCTATCAGAACTCGGGAGAAGCGAGCAGCTCGCCTCTCTGCCGCAAAGGTGGCATCCAGCACCAGTGCGTAGGAACCCGGAGAAGGCATCACCTCCGGGTGGTCAGCTCAGCTCCAACTGATGGGCTTCTCGGACCAGTGCATGAACTCTGGGGCTTCTGAAGCGACAGCATTCACCTCTCGGTGCTGCTGACGTCGGCGATGCTTGTCGTCGGCCACGCTGGTGAAGACGATGCAGGCTCCGTGTTCTTCAGGGAATTCGTCTTGGATAGCGCCCACTGCTAGACGGGCCGACTACTGCTGAGGAGGCGGCGCCGGCTGGCCAGCAGGCGGAGGAGGCAGCAGTGTTTCGCCCTTGGAGATTCGGGTGAGCCAGTGGCACTTCCGGGTGGTGTGATTGGACGGCTACGCGCCGGTGTGGAACTTGCAAGGAGCATCGAGGGTTTGCTCATAGGAGAAGGCGGGCAACCAGGCAGGCTTGCCGCCCTTCTGACGCTTGGGGCCGGGTTGTCCCTCCGGCTGCTGATCCTCAACAGCTGCCACCTGCCGGCTGGTGGAAGCTGGCTGCGGGGCCTTGTGCTTGTTGTCACTCTGCTGCTGGCGCCAACTGTTGTCACTAGCCGGCGTCCGAGGAGCCGGCGGGAGCACCTTCCCAGACGCGTCCACCTGGAGCTCCAACTTCATGGAGGAGTCGGCAGTGGCGTACTTGTCTGCTATGATCAGCAGTTCATCGAGTGTGGCCGGCTCGTCGCAGAGGAGTCGGTGCTTGAGTAGGGTGCCTTCTCTGCACCCGGCGGTGGAGTACTCTATGGCTTGCACCTCGTGCACCCCTTCGCAAGAGTTGCGCAGTTCCGCCCACCGCGTCAGGTAGTCGCGGGGTGACTCGGTGGGGCCTTGGACGCATAGAGAGAGCTGGCGAGGCTTGGGCGGCCGCTTGTAGGTGCTGGTGAAGTTGCGGATGAAGACTTCGGTGAAGTCCAGCCAGTTGTTGACGCTGTAGGGCTTGAGGCTGTTCAACCATGTCCGGGCCGTGCCCTGGAGCATGAGGGGGACGTACTTCACGGCAACGCACTTGTTTCCGTTTGCTATGTTGACTGCGGTGGAGTAGTCGACCATCCAATCTTCCGGCTTTACTGAGCCATTGTACTTGGGCGTATCTTGCGGGAGCGAGAACCCTTTGGGGAAGGGCTCGTCACGAATGCAGGGGCGGAAACAAGGTGGACCAATTGCATCTTCTTCTTCTACCGCCAGGGATCGAGCCAGGCGGTCGATCCGATGACGGGCGTCGTTTTCTCCGACTCCTTCACGGCGGCCTAGCTGGTCGCCGAGAGTCGGGTGCTCTACAGGCGGTGTGGAGACGCGCCTCTCCCTGTGCGGGGGAGGCTGATGGTCGTCCCGTCGTTCCACTGCTCGTGGGCGGCCGTCTTGGTTGCGCTCGATGGTGATATGCGCCCGGCTGCGGCTAGCAGCCGGCTCTCGATCTCTTCTGTCGCGGACGCCGCCCGTTGGCGTCCGGGAGGTCACTCCTTGGTCTCGGCGAGGAGGAGGATTCTCAGCATGCGCGCCGGGTTCTACCACTCGGCGGCCGGCTTCTTGCTGCGCGGTGGCCGTGTCGACGAGCTGCTGAATGCACTCCGTCATGCAGCGACGCTCGTCACCCTCCAGGTGGTCCAGCTCATCCACTGCCGCCTGGGCATCACGTATGTTCTCCATGGGCGTGGCGTAGACAGGGCGGTCTACCCCGAACATGCTGCCGACGGCAGCACCATGTTGTCAGACTGTGCCCACACGGCTGGGCTCGCCAGCAGCTGGCATGCTGCCGACGGCGCGGTCGATCTCGCGCTGGTAGGCCTCGGAGAGGCGTCTCATGGTGGCCAACTTCTTGGCGCTCTCGACGAGCGCGATGCGGCAGGCCTCTAGTGTCTCGGCGTTGGCGTCTGCTGCGATGGGCGCAGATAGGTCCCGCAGTGCCGCTTGCAGCGGATCCTGGCCGGCTCCGTCAGAAGCTTCGTCGTGGCTGATGACGAGCACCTCCGTGATGGTGCTGCCGCCGCTGTCCGCGCGAGGGAGCGGGTCGTCGATGACCACCATGTTGGTGGGGAAAGCGTCGAGGGATGTCGTGTCGGAGTTGACAAGCATCAGGTCGGTGGAGCCAATCGACTCTAGGTCAGAGGCCAGCTCATTAGCGATGTGGAGCTTGCCAAGGAGGTCAACGAGGCAGCTCTCGAAGCTGGCTGCTTCCGCGTCAAGCGCGGGCGCGTCGGAGAGGCAGATCCCGCCGATGAGATCGGCGAGGCCGCCTGGCACAAACGCCATCGGGCGTGCCGGGCTGGCTGCGCTCGCCTGGAAGGAAAAGGGTTCCCATCCAGAACAGGTCTCCGAACGACGGTGCGCCTAGCCCCACGGCGGGCGCCAAATGTCGGGGATATCTAGCGACATATGCCAGGAGGTGGCTTATCATGGAGGGGGACAAAAGTACATCGCCGGTGCCTGGAAATGGGATAAGGCGTAAACATGTACGCTGACGCATCTTACCCAGGTTCGGGGCTCTCCTAGGAGATAACACCCCTAGTCCTGCTCTGCGGGGTCTCCGCATGATCACTATCTCAACAAAGTGGCTACAAGCTTGCTCCTTGAGCTGTTTGGGCTAGAGGAGGAAGAAGAACAAGGCTAGCTCCCCTCTCTCTACGTGGGTGTGTGTTGTCTATGGTGCTGAACCCTTTGCATGGGTGCCCTAGGGGGTTTATATAGGCCTACCCCCATGGGTACAACGGTAATCTGGCCGGGTGTGGGACCTGGCCGTCAGTATCTATGGGTGCCAGCTTCTCCGCCGGCCGCTGGGGCCCGCCGCCTGGTGGGTCCCGCTGGTTGCCGGTCCCTTGGCCAATAGGTAGGGCCCGCCGCCTGCGGGTCCTGTTGGCTGCTCTGCACTGTAGCCTCACCTCTGATGACGGAGGCTTTGTCGGGGGGAGCGTGGCTACAGTCCCACCGCCTGGCGGGCGCTCATTGTAGCCACATCCCGTCTTATCTGGTTAATGGCGCACAGACTCCAAGGGAGGGGGAGGGCCGCCTGCTTGGAGTCGCCCCCCCCTATGCTGACTGGTCAGGACTCACTGCCTTCTGGCTTCTCATGGACAGGTAGGGCCCGCTGCCTGCGGGCCGTACCGATAGCCCGTCGTGGGAGCATGGCTCCCTCTGCCATGGATGATGTCACGGGCAACATGGCAAGAGTGCTGCATCGGGCGTGGGATTTCCGCCTGGTACGCTGCACTGTGGCCACGTTCGGCCCTAGATTCGAGGGTGGCAGGCAACACTGTAGCCACGCCCCGTCTCGTCGTTGTTATGTGGGTGCAAACTTTGAGGGCATGAGGGGCTGCCTGCTAGGAGTCGGACCACCTCGTGGCCGCCCTCTAGGCTTCGCCGCCTTCTAACAGCCGGCCGCTTGAACCAGTCGGCCCCAAGAAGGCGGTTCTTGTCTTTGATGTTTGAGGGGCGCAGCCGGCCCCGATGTCTTGAAATACCATGGGGGCTGATGAGGCTACCCGTGGTCATTTACTCCAACACACACGTAAGACTCGGCGACGTATCCGCCTTCTTGATCCAACAAGCGAGGGGGAGAGGTAGATGGGATCTGAACCAACACGATGTCGCGGTGGTGGTGGCAGCGGGACACCGGCAGGGCTTCGCCAAGTGCTACACGGAGGAGGAGGAGGAGATCGGAGAAAGAGGCGGTGACCAGGGTTGAGGTTGGCTGCCCCCTGCGCCTCCCCACTATATATAGGGGTGAGGAAGGGGGTCGGCCAGCCCTAGCCCCTCCTCCAAGGGAGGGGCGGCGGCCAAGGGGGACGCTTGCCCCCCAAGCTAAGTGGGGCGCCTCCCACCCCTAGTGTTTCCCCACCCCAGGCAGATGGGCCTTGCGGGGGGCTGCTGCGCCTAGCCCAAGTAGGCCAGGGCACCTCCCAGCCCATGTAGGCCTCCAGGGCTGGTGGAACCCAGTGGTGGACTTCTGGAGCTCTCCGGAACCTTCCTAAAGCTTCCCGGTACAATACCGAAAAAATTGAACTTTTCCAGAACCCCGAAAAATACATTCCCATATATAAATCTTTACCCCCAAACCATTCTAGAGCTCCTCCGAGACTTCGAATAATATTCGGTCACCATTATGACTATCCCAATACTACCCTAGCGTTACCGAACATTAAGTGTGTGACCCTACGGGTTCGAGAACATGCAGACATGACTGAGACACCTCTCTGGTCAATAATCAATAGCAGGACCTGGATGCCCATATTGAATCCCACATATTCAATGAAGATCTTTATCGGTTTGAACATCGATGTCGAGGACTCAGTTAATCCCGTATACAATTCCCTTTGTCCAGCGATATGTTACTTGCCCGAGATTCGATCGTCGATATCCCCACACCTAGTTCAATCTCGTTACCGACAAGTCTCTTTACTCATTCCGTACTACAATATCCCCATGACTAAACTCATCATTCACATGCTTGCAAGCTATTCATGATGTTGTATTACCGAGAGGGCCCAAAGATATCTCTCCGTCACATGGAGTGACAAATCCCAGTCTCGATCCATGCAACCCAACAAATACCTTCCGAGATACCTGTAGAGCACCTTTATGATCACCCAGTTACGAAGTGATGTTTGATACACATGAAGTATTCTTCCAGTATTAGGGAGTGGCATGATCTTATGGTGTAAGGATCAGATACTTGATATGAAGAAAGCTATAGCAATTAAACAAGTGATACGATCATATGCTAAGTTTACGTTTGGGTCTATCCATCACATCATATCCTAATGATGTGATCCCGTTATTAAATGGGAACTCGTTTCTATGGTTAGGAAACCTTAACCATCTTTAATCAGCGAGCTAGTCTAGTAGAGGCTGACTAGGGACACGGTGTCTGTTTATTTATCCACACATGTATTTATATTTCTGGTCAATACAATTGTAGCATGGAGAATAAACATTTATCATGAACATGAAAATATGATAATAACATCTTTATTACTGCCTCTAGGGCATATTTTCAACAGTCTCCCACTTGCACTAGAGTCAATAATCTAACTTATATTGTAATGAATCTAACATGCATAGAGTGCACTAGATGCACTTACATATATCCAATTGTAAGTGCATCTAGTGCCCCCTTAGTGGTTTTGGAGTATTGAAGACAAATGGGTTAAGGGACTAATGTGTTTGCAAGTGTACACATGAGTTATAGTCCCTGAATATTTGGTTTAACCGAAGAAAGACAACCCCCAAAGATATATATTTTTTTCAAGTGAAGAATTTAGTGCGGCCTTTGAAGAAATTTCAAGCGGCACCAAAGGAATCACACCATCAGGATGTGAAACAAATTCTTCGATATTTAGCTCACACACCAATGCTTGGATTATCGTATTTCAAGGGCTCATCTTTTGATCTAGCTGGATTTCGGATTCTTATTATGCTGGAGATCATGTGGATCGCAAGTCAACATCAGTCACCTGCCATTTCCTCGGATGATCTCTTGTTTGTTGGTCCTCGAAGAAGCAGAACTGCGTATCATTTTCCACATCATAGGCTAAATACATTGCTACTAGCTGGTGCCTGCTGCTCTTAGTTGATATGGATGAAGCAGACCCTCAAAGACTATGGCGTTAACATGAAGAAAGTCCCTCTCTGCTACGACAATGAGAGTGCTATCAAGATCGCTCACAACCCAATACAACACTCAAGGATGAAGCACATTCAGATTCATCACCATTTCCTTTGTAATCATGTGCTAAAAGAAGACATCATCCTCAACAATGTGAAGACTGAAGACCAGCTTGTAGATATCTTCACTAAGCCCTTGGATGAAAGAAGGTTTTGCATGTTGTGGTGTGAGCTAAACACCGTAGAGTCTTCAAATGTCCTTTGAAAAGGACACACGTCCTAACGCGTATGCATTCTTGATGACCTTGATGCGCAACACACAAAGTAACTTATTTCTTCAATCAATGAAGCCTTACCCTCTAAGTGTGAAGAAGTGAACAAAGAATTTGATTCTCAGAACCCTACGATAATTGTACGAGGTGTCTATAATCTATCTATACCTATACTAATTACAGACTCTTAAGAAATTACCACGTTAATTAGTAATTACCGGCCGTTCATCTGATGAGACCGAGTTATAACGGTGTAGATCCACCCATATAATCATTGCAAAGAAAAAATAAACGTAGAGTAGATGTAAAAAGACCAATCTAGGATAACCCATAAGACAACCAATCTAGGCTATCTGTTAGAAAAACCAATCTATCGTACTACTCCTAATCTAGGGTACCCATAAAAAAACAATCTAGGCTAGCTGTAAAACAAACCTATCAATCGTACTACTACTCCTATAAAACTCTATGATCGATCCATCCCCAAAGAATCCTCACGCTATATTTTTTCTCCCTATATGCCTTCTCCTCGTTTTCATCCTCCGATATAATCTCTATCTCATCATCGAAGTCCACCTCCGCTAGATCTTGCCATTTAATCTATGTAGAAGCCAGCAGCAGAGCTCTACTTACCCCTCTCGACGCCGTGCTCTGTCACGACCTGATGCACTGGAACTATCAGGGCTGCAGCACCTGACATGAGATTATCCCCACGCTGTTTGAGGTATTCACAACCGCAGGGATTATCAGCAGCTACAAGCCTAACCGCATTAGCTACTACTTCAAAGGTGTTTGTAACCAGATTAAGCAGGTACTGTTAATGGTATTGATAAAAACAGAACCGTGTTTGGTTCAACATATGTATCGGTAATACTTATCCATCCAGAGAACATTGATGCGGTTAAAAAGGAAACTCGATTGAACATCTAGAGGAGGCATTAGAGAACAGCGGCATGAATATCCTGACAAGGGCCATGGCGTTGTGGAGGGAAGAGTGTGCCGCTGGCTGGCTGGCGTGGCTGGACTCAATGAAAGATCGGGGAGTTGTGCGTACGCTCTTGCTTCTCCCCACTTGAGGACGGTCTACAGAGAAGATCTGGGGCAGAGGGTGGAGGAGGACGGGACGTGACCGCAGAGAGGATTGGCTAGAGAGGACGAGATTGCAGAGAGGAGGACGAGATTGCAGAGAGGATCGACGAATGAGGTCGTGTAATCTCTTGATTTGATGCTACAGCATTGCCGGCAGCTTATGCCAGGTTTCTGATTTAGTCTTGCTGTTTGCTGCCCATGCTTAATTTATTCTCTAAATACCATGACATGGTTCTTTATTGCTCATCTTCCATGTTAACTCAGTCTTTTGCTTGCATTCTGTCGAGCCTAATCTTCAGCATCATCTTATTAAGATGGTATATATCTATACTCGGTTCATGTATCATCTAAGATACATGGAAACAATTGGACCCTTCTACCCAAAGACCTCCCACATTAACGGAAACGCATACGCATTTTTTTGGATCCTAATTTGATGTAGCTGAATTGTGTTAATGTGGAAGTCTGATCGATTTACTGGGGGTCTTAATTACCACTGCTTAGCTTTCAATTGGCTAAATTTAATTGTAGTTCTATGGTGCAGTCGTATTTTCCACAGTTTTAATTAAGGTATACATATTTTAATATACTCGCCGTCAATCTATTATTTGTACCAGCAAGGTAAGGATCTACTATAGATTCTTCAATATTTATCCTGCCTAACTTCAGTGAGATTTTATTCAAATGCATGTGCACAAGTTTCTACTCCCTCTGTTCCAAATTACTCGTCGTAGTTTTAGTTGTTCCAAATTACTCGTCGTAGTTTTAGTTTTGAACTAAAACCACGACGAGTAATTTGGAACGGAGGGAGTACATTGGTGTGCTCGCGTGTGCATAGAGATTGACTATACCGTGTGTGGGATGTCTATTTAAGTTGGTTACATGAATAATTTGCAACATGATAGTCGCAGGGTGAGTTGTCAGTTCCGGAAGTTTCTAATCTGTTGTACAGCAGCGTCATCTTCATGGTCAAATGCCAGCCAAGGGCACTGCCAAAAGTGGCATTGATCCATCGATGCACTTCCTTGAACGTGATTCTCCTCTAATTTTTCGTCTACTGCATCCGCTCTTCCTTTTATTCTCTGAATAAACGGATCGAGCTCTTCACACATGCAGATTGGTTTCTTGATTCAATCATTGCCAAGCTGTGTTAGGAATTAACTCCAAATAATTGTTCTAATTCCACACCAAAGTCTCTGATGGTCACAGCCTATATGTGATCTCGCCTCTTGAGCAATCAGTGGATCATCATTGTGAAGTCTGCTAAGTAGGGAGCTAATGTCGTTGTCGCCTTGCAAGTACTGCAGCCAAGAAAGTTGGGAGAGAAAAATGCCAGTGAAAAACACTTAAAGTTGGAGGTGCACGAATCTGTGAGTATTTTTATATACTTATTAGTTGATACACTTACAAATAACCTTTTTTTAAGAAGGTTGAATATTAAATCATTTGCTGATGAGCGCTTCCTCATGTGTTCCTAAATTTCTAGCTTGATTCATCGTCATATAATTGAATGGCTTAATGGTTGATATTACCTTTCTTTCTCTGAATAAACCTGGTGGACTGATCGGTGCAGTATCTTCATAGGTTTGTGGCACAATATATCTAGCGCCGTTGTTTGTCAAAGCATTACCAGATGACACACATATCCTTACACTGTTTGACACACCTTTCTCCACAGATGCATTGCTTCATGGTCTCAATTCTGACAGGAAGAAAGTAGTCCAGGCTAAATGATCAAACACCCCAACGGCAGTAGTCTAGCCATCTTTCCGCAAGTTTTTCATCTTATTTTTTTCCAGTTGGTTATAAGTTATGCATTTCACATGTAAAGACCAATAAAACTGAAGCAACTGCGCATAATATCAACAGTGCATAGTTCAAGATCGCTTTCATTTTCTATCCGTATTGAATATATATGTTTTTGTGGTCAATATAGAAGTTTCAACGTTCAGCAAGACTCATACTGTCACAGCCCCAGATCAGCCCTTGCTTGATTTTTCTTGCATCCATGCATCATGTCTAAATTTCTTTCAAATTTGAATTGGGGAATTGGAGAGCCTCAGAAATCATTTCTAAAAATGATCAACATTAAAAATTGCTTCAAATGTTTCCAAGGAAATGTTCCTTTTCTGCTTTGAAAAAAATATTGGCAAGAATAAAATTCAAACCAATATTTTTGGAGGTTCAAAAGTATTTATCTTGGGCCTTTGAGTTAAATCCTATAGTATTTGAATTGGATTATATTCATAATAATTAGTTTACTAATCCAATAATTCTGAAAATTGGTGAGTGGCTCTTAATATATTATACATAGCCACATGATTATTTTCAGAAGCTAAAAAAATAGTTTAGTGCCTGAACTAAATCAGAACACAAAAAACAAAATAGAAAACAGAACAGAAATTATGGAAAGACAGAAACCTCACCTGGGCCTTACCTGGCAGAAGAGGCCCAGCCCACCAGGGGCTGAGTGGTCTTCTTCCTCCTGCCAGGAGGACAGACAGGTGCGTGGCGAGCGCGCCGACGACGCCTTGCCACCTCCTGCTTCAGCCGCACGACCCCGACCCCTCCAGATGTGCCACGGAGACGCCCAGCGCTCCCTCTCGCTTTCCCCTCCTCTCCCTGGACCTCACTCCCCTCTCTGCTCTCTCTCTCTCTTTCTCACGACCGAGCGGAGCTCGTCGCCGCCGACACCGTCCACCGCGGCCACCAGCCCTCCCCCGCCCAACGGTTGTGCTCTAGTGCTCCGCCTCGACGCCTGCATCGTCCTCGCTGAGCCATGCAACCCGGGGCGCATCGAATCGCCGCCATCGACGTCGTCTTCCACCCCGGCCGTCCAAGATCGCCGGCAACACCCCATCGCCGTTCGTCTTCCCGCGAGCCCGCGGAGCACGCCCGTCGACCCGCCGTGAGCTCCCCTCTACTTCCTCTCCTTCCTCGTGCTCGATTTCGCACTCCAGCCCCGCATTGGAACACGCCCGTAGCTCCGGGCCCCGCCGTCGTCGTGGTTGTCGTCGCCACGGACCACCCCACGGCCAGGCACGTCCACTATCTGAAGCGCCTCGTCGCGCTGGTTCCGTAGAGCCTAAGAGCGCGAGCTCTCGTGGCCGGAATCGCCCGTCCGGCGAGCCGCCGCCGCGCTATGAGGTCACCGGCGACTAACCCCGGCGGCCGCTGACGTGGACCCGTCATTAGCACTAATGATGGGGCGAACGAACCCCCTAGCTCACTGACATATGGGCCCCACGCACAAATTAACCCCAGTTTATTCCTGCTCAGATTTAACTTAATCACGGTGGCCCCACGTGTCAGCTTTGACTTTGGTCAAGTCAACATTGACCGGTCCCACCTGTCATCCAGCCAAACCAGCCTGGGACACTAACGTATGGGTCCCACGGGTCAGGTTTGACCCGGACCAGCCCCTGTTGACTTGCTGACGTCACAGTGACGCAATGCTGACGCAGTATTACATTTTCTGGATTTATTTTTATTCAGAAAATTCCAGAAAATAGTATAAACTTCTAAAAATCATATAAAATCAACCGTAGCTCAGAATGAAATAATTTATATATGAAAAATTATCAGAAAAATGCAATCTATCCATCTGTATCATTTTCATGCATGTAAAACTAAGTTATACCTGCTGTATAGGTGAAAACATGATAATGACATTATAAATGCTAAATATGGAGTTTGCATATGAACCCTTAGTTCATATGGACCTCATTTAAACTGTTGCTAGATGCATTAGTGTAAATCATAACATTCTTGACATGTCATGACCATGCATCATATTGTCGCATTGCATTGATTGTGTCCTTCTCTGTTTGCCGGTAACCGTCCCCTCTCAGTAGCCGATGCTCCGATGACGTGATCGATGACACCGATGAAGAACTATAATATCTTCAGAAGTGCCAGGCAAGCAAAACCCCCTTGTTCAATCCGATACAATCCCATTCTCTCGCTCCTGCTCTCTTCTACTGCATTAGGACAATCGATTCAACTGTTACATGCTGCGGTAGCTGAACCCCTTATCCTCTGCATGACCTGTCATTGCCACAATAAATAGATGAAACCCACTAGCATGAGTAGGAGTTGTTTGAGCCCTGATGTGCCTACTCATTTATGATTGTTTGTCATGCCTGCTAAGCTTAGAGTTGTGTCAGGTCTGATTCATCGGGGATGAATTGGAGTTGTGTGAACATGTCCTACTGTGTGTGAGCTAAGTGTGTGAACACGATTTGGTAAAGGTAGCGGTGAGAGGCCATGTAGGAGTACATGGTGGGTTGTCTCATTGAATCCGTCCTCAGGAACTGAGTTCTGTGTTTGTGATCCATGATACAGTTACTACCACGCATTGGGCCCGAAACCAATGGACCCTCTCGGCTTCTTAATCACCCTTGTCCTCTGTCCAGGAGTTGCAAGTAGTTTCTGGTGTTTGTAGTATGCTGGAGGCCGTGGACAGCGCTGACCAAGGGGTGGGCTGTGATGCGGTAGGCACGTGGCACGGTGTACCGGGCGCCCGTTTGGTGTCTCGGGAACCCTGCACACATCGTTCGGGGCCGTATGTGGAAACCTCGGCCGGACTCCCTGCGGATGGAACCTGAATAGGCGATAAACCTGGACTAGAGACTTGAGTGTTTAGGTAGGCTGTGGCCGACTCCCTCGCCAGGCTTCCGCTTGAAGGTTGCCGAGGTACACGACGTGTACATGGTGGTAAGTGGCGGGAGCGTGTGTGACGAAGTACACCCCTGCAGGGTTAACATCATCTATTCGAATAGCCGTGTCCGCGGTAAAGGACTTCTGGGTTGCCTATAACAGTTCATAGACAAGTGAAAGTGGATACTCTAAAATGCGCAAGATAAGCGTGAGTGCTATGGATGGCGTTCTCGTAGGGAGACGGGAGCGGGTCCATAGTGGAGTATTGATATGGTGAATATGTGGACTCGTGTGCGCCACCTCAAAAGAGTTACTTGCAATTGTAGCTTAGGATAGCCACCGAGTCAAAGCTGGCTTGCTGCAGTTAAACTCCGCCACCCCTTTTGTTGATACCGATGCATATGTAGATAGTTCTGATGTAAGTCTTGCTGGGTACATTTGTACTCACGTTTGCTTATTTTATGTTTTGCAGAGAGACGTCAGTCTCGCTAGTAGTCCCGTGTGGACTTCGACGTTTAGCTTGATACCTCAGCTACGATCTTGTGCCCTCGGCAGGATCTAGTAGATAGTCAGGCTTCTCAGCCTTTTTCATTTATAGTTGTCTGTACTCAGACATGTTAAGCTTTCGCTTGTGTTTGGCTTGTATGCTCTGAATGTTGGGTCATGAGACCCATGTTTGTAATATCTGGCTCTTCGGAGCCTAATGAATAAATACTCTGAGTCGTAGAGTCTTGTTGTGATGCCATGTTGTATTTGCACATATCGAGCATATTGCGTGTATGATTGAAATGCTTGGTATGTGTGGGATCCGACAACCTAAGTTGTTTATCCTTGGTAGCCTCTCTTATGGGGAAATGTAGTCTTGTGCTTCCATGAGCCATAGTAGTCCGCTACAGCCCGGTTCACCGGAGTCCTGCTAGCCCAGCACTACTGCTCCGGACCACTTGACTGGCCGGCATGTGATTCACTTCGTTCCTGTGTCTGTCCCTTCGGGGAAATATCACGCGGTGACATCCGGAGTCCTGTTAGCCCAGTGCTACAGCCCGGATTCACACGCTGCTGACCGACATGCTCGATGTTGATTCATGTATGCCTGTCCCCGTAAGTTAGTGCCACTTTGGGTTCACGACTAGTCATGTCGGCCCGGGTTCTCTGTCATATGGATGCTAGCGACATTATCATATACGTGAGCCAAAAGGCGCAAACGGTCCCGGGCCATGGTAAGGCGACACCCGTGGGAATACCGTGCGTGAGGCCGCAAAGTGATATGAGGTGTTACAGGCTAGATCGGTGTGATTTGGAATCGGGGTCCCGACACATACACACTAGAAATTCGTATGTACAATAGAGACGCAAAAAAGGGAAAACGCATCTTGCATTCTATCAGCACTACAAAAAAAAGACACATCCGTGACATTTTGGGCCGAACGATTTTTTTTTCTGTCATACATTTGACACTTCTATGACGATAATTGTGACAAAACCCGGTATCATCATAGATGTGGTGGGCTCCTACTTCTATGACAAAAAATCATGACAGAAAATGGGCTTTTCGTCCTGGGCGGGCCGGAGACGCAGCTGCATGACATTCGTTGGGCCGTCCATGACGGAAAAAACCGTGGTAGAAGCGAGGGCGAGGAAAATTTCGGGGAGTTCCCGGTTACGGTGGGAGGTCGGGGGCCGAGCGATCCGCGTTTCTCTTGTACACGTACGCGTGTGTGTGCGAGGCGTTGGCTCTAACTGAACCCGAGCGAGGCGTTGGGGTCTAACTGAACCTGAGCGATTGCATTGCAGGCTACGGGTTACTGAACCCGAGCGATCGATCGGTGGCTGTTAACTGAACCCGATCGAGCGATTCCTTCGCTGCTGCTGCTAACTGAAGCCGATCGATGCTGCCTCTGGGATGAACAGTGAGCATTGCGAGGGGGGGGGGTTGGATGAACAGTGAGCGGTGGCGTTGCCTCTGGATGAACAGGACCCCGTGGTGTGGTGGAGGGCTGGATGAACAGTAGACGGTGGAGGGGTGCCCGTGGAGGGGTGGTTGAACAGGACCCCATGGTGTGGAGGGCTGGATGAACAGTAGACGGTGGAGGGGTGCCCGTGGAGTGGTGATTGAACAGTAGCCGGTGGAGTAGCGCGCGGTGGAGGCTGGATGAACAGGAGCCCGTGGAGGCTGGAGGAGGTCGACGG